>NC_056731.1:209813224-209828224 GCF_019279795.1 Protopterus annectens
TGACTAAAAGATCCTTTTACTGTCCTTTAGTCTTCAGTTCCTTTTATCTGATTTTGTCCTGGCCATCTCTTCTATAGGCCTGAATGCTTCCTTTCTTTTCTCACTTTTCTTTGCTAGTGTATTTAGTCAATATCTATACATCTGTGTGTATGTCTATCTAAATGTCTATTTATCTGTCTGTATCTACAACAAATATTTTTGCATGTATCAATTGTTCTGCCTTTTTTTGCCTCCACCCTTCTGGATAAAAGAGGGATCATGATAAAACAGGGGATTGAACCCTGGCCTGTAGGATGAATCTGTCAAGCATCTTTCTTTCTTTCTTAATTTTTCTCTCCATCCCTTCAGTTACATTTTTTTAAGTCTCATCTGCCAATGAAATTAACCTTGTTCACATCTTTTAAACTTCTGCAGTAAATTACCAGACAAAAAAATGTAAGCCATTTCAACATTGTAGTCCAGTACCAGTTTTGCAAGGAACTCAGTGGAAGTAGAGAGCACAGACCAAAGACTAAAGGACAGTAAAAGGATTCATTAACAGCTACACTAAGTACTGTTATCATATTAGTGACGCTGTCCACTGCTTACATGCTATTGTGCTATTTGGTATTCATTAAACAGCCCTGCATGTTAGAATGTGCTAATGACAGCATTAAGAGCCGAAGCACATGCTAAATAACCAATCCAACACAGTGGAGCTATTCAGGAAGCTATAAAGCAGACATGTGCACTCAGTGTAGCCATTTGCCCTGAATACTAGCTATTGGTACAATTCAGAGACCCACAAGGGCTATATTAGGTGTGTCACCATGCATCAGCATCTAGAACATTACATCAGTTTTTTTTTAAATGCAATCCTACAACCCACAAGCAAAAGCAAGAACCATGCAGGAATTCTGTGCAGTAGCACACTTCTCTGAAGTGTTGGGAGCCATAGCACACACACAGAAATGTATATGTAAGGAATGGAGAAGAAAGTATGCTAAGTATCACAATGCAACACAAACAAGAAATACAGAATGATCCCCTTTACACGTGCAGATTAAGAAATTAAGAAAGCTCTCTACTGACAAGCTGAATTGCCCTCCCAACAAAACTCTCCTCTGTTTCTTTATTACTGTGTCGTCTCACACATATTACTGGTTCTAGATATATCAGACATATAAGATATAGGCATATAAAATATAACAGTAGCACTTAATTTTTTTTTGCATATCTGGAAGTTGTGCTTGAGATACTCCGGGTCAGTCCTCCACATCAGAACCAACATCAAGGATTCTGTATGAATCCACTACTGAGCTATCTGGATCTCTGACAGTGAACAGAAACTCCTCTGTTTCAGTTAGTGGTGGATTGGTAGCATGACTGCCTCCCATAGCCACCTGTTCCCAGGCAACTGCAGCTGCTCTACAGCAGGCAAAGGTTATCATATTGCATGTCCTGTGTCATAGCTGGTAATAACTCCTCCCACAGACTATGACAACACTGACATCAGTGATCACCTGCTGCCATATCATGTCTCAGGAAGATTGGTCACCTCTGCTTCTCCCTAAGATAAAAGTTCTATGGCAAAACAAGGCTGGATAATGACCTAATTTTCTGCATCAGTGAATGGTGGCTTGTTGGTGCAGATTTCTTTTTGTGTGCCATATCTCTGTATGAGATGAAACAGAAAACACACATAAAATTAAATTTACATTACACAGAACTCAGTTATGTATTAATGTATGCATCCATCATGTACACAACAATTTCAAAGCTAATGCTCCTTATGATGACACATAGGTTAGGACAGTCTCCCCCCAAAAAAAATAAAATAAATATATATATATATATATATATATATATATATATATATATATAAAACAAATATAACAGTTCTATAATGCAGATAATAGGTTGTATAACGGTGTAATACATTGCAGCATTAACAATACTAATTCACAATTTTCAAGTAGAAATGTAAAAAACTATTATAGTGACAGGTTACAAACATAACAAATTATTTTTGCTAACGTGTAAAAATGCCCTGAAATTGCTATGAAGTTATACTACACTCTTTTGCACTAACTGTTCAAATTCTAAGAAAATAAAACCTACAAAATATATGTCAGGTAGCATTCTGTACCAAAGTTTGTAATGCAGACAAATAACTGATATACATGGGCTATGCCAACAGTAAAGGATAAAAAAGCAGAAAAATAAAAAAAATGGTTTGTATTGGGCATTGCAATTCATCCTTGTGTTACCATAAAAGCATTATGTAAGAAACAGTAAAATACCATGACAAGACAACAGAGTAGAAAGTAGATAAATCTCTAAAAGTTGTGTTTATTTAGCAGTTTCAAGCTCTCTGGATCCAAATGGTCTCCCAGTACAATACAAGGTCATTAGCTACATGATTATTTTTATATAGGGTAGATTCAGCCCTGTAAGCACTGTCACCGTGGTTATGCAAATGAGGTCTCAAATCATTAACATTCCTGAAAACCACAATGTGCACTAAGTGTAGGAAATGTAAACATGGTGTTAGAAGATACATGATTACATGCACATGCCCTAGCACTACAAAGACAAGCACTGAGAAGTGTTACCTGCTAATAGCTTGCAGGTGTCTATGATTACTTTGGCTGCAGGAACAATCAGGTTTACTCAGTCTCCCCTCTTTGATGCACACCTGCTGCAGGTGTATCAGGGAGAAGAGACTTATCAAAGTGAGTTGATACAATGTCACATTTTGAGTACATCTAATCACTTTTATACCTTGCTAATATATTTCATTATCTGTGACAAATATGAGAAATTAACTTAAATAATTGTTCTTAATACCATCGTTTTCTGGGTCACACCCATATAGGCTCCTTTTGTAAGGAATCATCAGAATTTACATTTATAGTAATTTCAAATGTGTCATTTTTTTTCTCTCAATCATTTGTGCCTTGTTTGGCACTGAGCTCCATTGAACTGCAGTTCACTTCCTGAGGGAATAACTGAAACATTTACTTTGAAATGCTATCAGTGGTGCAGCTGAGACTGGCATTGGTGCACTTTGATGTATTGCCAAAAAAATGTGTTGAATAAATAAATAAGTTAATGAGGTTTGCCATGGATGTAATTAGCCATTTTTGTCTCCCCCACGCTATCTGTCTGTCTCTCTCTCTCTCTCTCTCTCTGTTTTTTTTAAGGAGGTTATAATTTATTAGCATTCTGCTGTTTGCATGCCTTGCTGCTGAAAACAAAATGATGAAAAGCACAGAGAGATAGACTGACCAATGTGGCTTGTCCCACCATACCTCCACAGATGGCAGCACAGGCACCCAGCACTTTGGGCTCACTACCTGTCACCATTGCATGCACAACTCTTGCCTACCTGATCCTCCTCTGCCAGGTAACTACACCACAGCTGTTGGTGCAATAGTACCCTCCAGGAGCAGTACCAGTGGAGGTGGTGATTTTGTCACCCAGTAGGATCTGACAGGGCTGGAGGAGGATATCATGGGGAGGGCTGGTGGTGCACATATCAGCAGGGTCAAAAAGGATTGTACAGATGATTTTAGAGTAGTACTAGGTTAACTTCCCTTGTGGACCATTTTAAGCCTAGCCAGTTACCTCATATAAGAATCAAACCCTGCACCTTGGGCCTGTAAGGTATGCACATTAACCATTATACCAAATACCATGTCTGGCACTGACCCAGGCAACTCATACATGAGACAGTAATGACAATTTTGACAGTAAGGCCTAGATTTGGACAATTCTAAGCTGGACATGGGCACACCTCCAATGTCTCTGACCTATCCCCAATCACCATGATGGCGCCCCCAATTTGTTGTCTCCATCACCATCCTTGTCTGTCTTGTACCTCCTGTATGCCTGTACATGCTTCCTAACATACCTTACCTACCTGACTCTCTCATTCCTAAGCATCTTCCACAATATTTCCCTCTGAAAAAAATGGGTACCTGTCCTCCCAATTACACCCCATTTTATATATATGTATATATGTGTGTGTGTGTGTGTGTGTGTGTGTGTGTGTGTGTGTGTGTGTGTGTGTGTGTGTGTGTGTGTGTGTATATATATATATATATATATATATATATATATATATATATATATATATATATATATATATATATTGACACATTTACACATTTGTTTAGTCCAATAGGCCATACAACATTATTCTGTTGTCACTCATCACTGGTGTAGTGACTCTCCAATGTGATGTAATTGTGTGTATAATTGTACATTTATGTTGTGAAGAAGTGTATAGCTATGGTGCCTCTCCCACCACCACCATCCTGCAAATTCCTGTATTCTTGCCCATGTGTCCTACCCTTTGCTTGCCAGCCCCATTTTCATCACTGTTGTTTCCACCTCTTTTTCACACATTTAATCTGGTCAAAAATAGATTCAGACATAATCATATAGTACCGAGTTATACAGTGCAGAGTTATATAGAATAAAGAGTTATATAGAATAAAGAGTTATATAGAATATAGAGTTATATAGAATAAAGAGTTATATAGAATAAAGAGTTATATAGAATATAGAGTTATATAGAATAAAGAGTTATATAGAATAAAGAGCTATATAGAATAAAGAGTTATATAGAATAAAGAGTTATATAGAATAAAGAGTTATATAGAATAAAGAGTTATATAGAATAAAGAGTTATATAGAATAAAGAGTTATATAGAATAAAGAGTTATATAGAATAAAGAGTTATATAGAATAAAGAGCTATATAGAATAAAGAGTTATATAGAATAAAGAGTTATATAGAATAAAGAGTTATATAGAATGGACAAAAACATAAGGAGATTCAAACTCTCCGCTATGATTCTGCAGCATACCACATTAATGAATATACAATAGCTTTAGAGATAAAGTTTTACATTTGTTTCTTCAGAAAAGGATAATTTATATTTTGTATTGCCTAAGTGTTCTACCTCCTTGTTCTGTATGCTACTACTATAGTTGACTCCCCTTTTTTCATTATAATCCATGAGCATGTAATGATACCTGTACCATGCAGACCTCCCTTATGCTTTATTGCACTCCTGCATCTATATTTGTAGAGCCTGAAGTTTACATTTAGTCATTAATGTATAATAATTATATGTTTTGTAATTTATTTTACTGTAAAATAATATATATGTCCATTTTAAGTAATGGACTGCTGTGTAAGGTTACAACTTTTTAACTCTATAAAGTTTTTATATGAAATGTTCACTGCAGTCATTTAAGAGACCCTTTTGTCCCATTACTTTGTGCTGTTGTACAGTTTGGTTTATATATAGCTGACAGCACAATACAACAGCTTTGCATTCTGGCAGCTGAATGAGTCCAGTTGATGAAGCATACATATCAGGAGCATAGGACTACAAAAACATGTATACTGTTTTCCAGATAACTCATCTGCATAGTGTGTCTGTGTTTGGGACAAAAGCCAAATTAAAACACAGGCTCTGGATTCAGTGTATAAACTTTCTTGACCAATCCAAATATCAAGACCCCTCTTAAAATGTAATTATGTCTTACTTTGGCATATATTCAGGGGGATTTTATTCCATAAATGTACCACTGGCTGAGTTAAAATGCTGGATCATAACACAGTCCTATACCTGTTAATCTTTAAAGTAAATTTCCCACCACTTCAAGTAAATCTGGAAGCCAATATCTAAATATTAAATAAAAGTCACAACTCCTCATCATATAATGCCTTAAAAGCCAAACACAATTTCCCATGCATATATCAATAACAAAGACCAATCTGCTCCAGTCTTAGATTATATGCATGGTTGTTGACAGCTTTGTAAATTTAAGCTGTATACCTTCTAAACTACATAAATCACTGTTACTATGCATGCAAGACAAAGAGTTATATTCAGTGATATGTCTCACATAAGCTATAAATATTTTTTTCATAAAATTAATATCACTGGAAATAAATATTTTAAACATTTACTCATAACTCTCATAGCTTTGGATTTAAAAATCCAGGCTTGTGTTTTATATTTAAACTGTTGCATACTATAACGCCCAAATCTGTATATTCACATTTAACTATTAGGTCAGTCTGTCCTAAACTGACTGATGAACTCACATTTTGCTTTCCAAAAAAAACTCCACATTTATCTTTATTGACAGTGAGCCCCTGTTCTTTTAACCAAGCAGTTACAGCATAAAATAATTATTAAATTTGATAATGTCATTAGTACAAGTAATTGCAGATCCAAATTTGATGTTGTCAGCAAATTTTGTTGTCAAAACATTGTCTGTAGTTGGCAATCCAGACAAAACTATATTAAACAGAATCCTAAGATGGAACCCTGAGGCTTTCCCATCTGGATCCTTGTCCAATCTGAGTACAATCCATTAATATGTACTCTTTGTGTTCTATCCTGTAATCAGTTCTCTTTATCCAGCTAATAATATATGGGTTTATTGAAAGTTGTTGCATTGACATAAGAATAACTTTATATAGTACTCTATCAATGGCCTTAGATAGATCTAAATAGGCCAGTACAACATCAACACCAATACCATTAACAATACTAACAGCTTTGTAAAAACTAACCCAATTTTTAAGTTGGGATTACAGTAGCATTTTCCAACTTGCCATAGCAAATCCAGAAAATAATAAATGATAAAAAAATTGTAGACACTCTTTTTGATATATATTCATGAGACAGTTTTCAAAAACACTCTGGACCTGAACTTCATTAATCCTTTATTTTTGATTGTGGCTTCAGTGCTAAGTCCTGAGGAAAAATCTATAATTTTGATCATCTGTTATAGCAGGTTCAATCACATTTTTGCACACTTCTTACAGCAAATAGGTATAATAAAGTGCCTATTAAGTTTATCTGCTAGCTTAGCGCCTTCATGAATCATCATGCTGTCTAAAACAATAGGTCCAATATTATGTATCGTACCTTTAACCTGATTAACATAAGTAAATAAATTCTCATTTGACCATGAAATCAGTAAGTTATGTTATTACTTTAGCTAGCCTCAGAGATACTTTTAACCTTTTGCTCACTTGAGTATAAGTTCCCTTTGCTCTTGTGCTTTTATACTTCATTTTCTTTTTCAAATTTCTAGAATGTTTTGTCTGGCATTGGGGAAACAAATATTTTTCATTTATTCTTTTCATAGGAATTCTTCAACTACATCCATGTTGATAATAATATTCTCAAATGTGTTCCATACCGTAGATATATTAGATAAATAATTCAAGGTTACATCCACTGAATTAGTCCCTATAATTTATCAAATTATTGAAGAGCTTTGATTTTTCATAAATGCTCTTTCTATAATACTGTACATATAAGTAATTCATCACTGAAAATTAAAATGCAGTCTGATCAGATCTTCCTAATGAATTTAACTATATAATATTCAACAGCGTTTCTGGCATATTTGTAATTAATAAATCCCATTTTGATTTTTTTCTTGTAGAAAAATCAATAAGCTATGTTAATTTTTTTAATGAGAGAAAATCATAAAATTCTTCCTCAAGCATTAGTGAATATGTTCCATCTTTCCAGTTTATATTAGAAAAACTAAAATCACTTACTATAATAAGAGTCTTATAACCCCTTATTTTTCCAATCCTTCAGTAAACAACATCTGCTCAAGAGATGACAAATTTGGACTGTTATAACAAGCTAAATAATTATTTCCAGAAGTTTCTAAAGGTTCTAAATATAGCATCTCAAAATGGTAACCTACAGTTAACAGCCTGGAAACTAATTAGCTAGTTCCAGATACTGCCACCCACCCCTTCATCTAGTTTCTCAAATACAAACATGCAGTGTATATCAAGGTAAATTCACACCACTACAATTCTAAGCTTCGCTAATTTTAACCTCCTTATACTTCTAATTAGTACAAATTACCTATAGTTCTTTTATTTAGGCTCATTCATACACATAATATACATTAATAACTTCATTTATATTTGCCTTCTTATTTATGAATTTAGCATTAGGCTGAAGTCCAAAAAAATGCTTGACAACATCAGTATATTTTGGTTAGCAATGTTCCCAGATAAAAACGCAGGTAAAATGCATCTTTAGCAAACAAGTTGGGCCAGATTCATTAATAACTACACTAAAGTGCAGCTATCATAGACGTGGCACACCTTGCACATAATAGCTATCATGGACATAGCACACCTTGCACACAATAGCATACTATTTTGTATTCATTAAATGGCTCTACACTTACTGTAGAGCTGCAAAACAATTTTAAACAGCAGAATATGTTATTGAAAGCATAAGTAGCTGAATTACATGTTATTTATGCAATCTCACATAGCAGAGCTATTCATGAAGCTATAAAGCAACCGTGTATACTCAGTGTAGCCATTTGCCCTGACTTAGGACAGGAACATTCCTAACATTGATGTGAATTGTTTCTTACAACAGTTTCTGACTCAGTACAATTGTGTCTGCAATTCTAAGGAAGAAGATCACTCATTTAAATATATAGCAACTGCAAGCAAAGCACATGGCAGTCTTATTACAGAAGCATAGATCTGAGAATGATGTTCACAAAATAAATAGAAGCAAAGAGGTGCAGTGTTTAAATATTTTATTTTATATTGTGTGAGGAAAGATTATCTGCCCTACTGTCAGTATCACAGTCTTCCACTCATCTAACTGCAAAGTACACAGGACAAAGATCAGGATATGTTTTCTTTTGCAGCTGTAATGCCAACTAATACCATGTCACATATTGAGTACAGTTAACGTCTTTTTTATCTTCACAGTATGATGTGTGTGACACATAGTGATAAGAATCTAAACTGTGTCTTGTGAATGCCCAGGCGCTATGGGGTTCTAATCCAAACATGGCTGTGTTTGTGTGAACATAATGATGTTTAATGAGCATATGTTCATGCTGAAACACAGCCAAGTTGAGAAAATGTCATTTTTAACTACTTGTTATATAATGTTTCCTCTATTTCTGTACCTTTTTTCTCTTCCTCGTTTGTGTGACATTTGGCATTGTACACTCTGGACTGGCAGTGATCTCTATCAGTGACCTACAGTTCAAGGCTTAAGGAAAAACTGAAAATTTTAATTTAGACTGCCTTCTGTACTTCAAACATGCCTGGTGGCAGAGTGTGAATGACAGTACTCTGGATGGCAGTCAGTGAAAAAAATGCACCTGGTGGGTAACTTTCTCTATGGTAAAAGGTGTAAATGCAGTGATCTTAGAAAAACAAAACAGCTGATGCTGGGTTTGAATCCTGTGAAGTCGTAATTTTAAAGAGGGTTCTGAATGCACAATTAAACACATTTTGTGATATCATGTTTTTCTGTTTGAAAATCAGCTAGTCCTACTATTGCTGTGTGAGCTGTTGTATATCCCCTTTAACATTATTTGCCTTGATTGTGGCTTCAGTGCTAAGTCCTGAGGAAAAATCTATAATTTTGATCATCTGTTATAGCAGGTTCAATCACATTTTTACACACTTCTTAAAGAAAATAGGTATAATAAAGTGCCTATTAAGTTTATCTGCTAGCTTAGCGCCTTCATGAATCATCATGCTGTCTAAAACAATAGGTCCAATATTATGTATCGTACCTTTAACCTGATTAACATAAGTAAATAAATTCTCATTTGACCATGAAATCAGTAAGTTATGTTATTACTTTAGCTAGCCTCAGAGATACTTTTAACCTTTTGCTCACTTGAGTATAAGATCCCTTTGCTCTTGTGCTTTTATACTTCATTTTCTTTTTCAAATTTCTACCTTGCTGTCCTGATTCTAGAAATTAAAGTTCAGATGTGTCAATGAATTATGAGAAGGACGAATGTGTTACTGTAATGTACCTCTTCCTCTTGTCACTGCTAGGTGTATCCTATGCTTGAATTAAGTTTTCCTTTCAGCTTTTCAGCTCTGTTATTTTTTTTCTCTAATGCCTTTTGCATTTCTCTTTACTCAGCAATGTGCAAACTAGGTTCATTTCCTAAGGAAAAAGGAGAGCATTTAATTCAGGCTGCCTTCTGTAGTACAAACCAGCCTGACAGTAGTGCATGGCTGTCAGCACTCTGGATAGTACTTAGTGAAAAAATTCCACCTCTTAGATAACTATCCCCTGTGACACAAGGTATAAGTGAAATGAATTGAGATAAATAAGACAGTTGATGCAGGGTTCAAATCCAGTTAATTATTAATTTTCCCAGAGAAGAGTCTGAATACATTTTCCACACATTTTGTGATATCATTGTGTTGCTGTTTAAAATGATACTACTCTTGGTACTGCTAACATGTGATCTGTTGTGTGTCCCTTTAAAAGTCAGACTTCTGTGGGTCTTATGGCTAGTACTGTGTGTATGTGTGTGTGTGTGTGTGTGTGTGTGTGTGTGTGTGTGTGTGTGTGTGTGTGTGTGTGTGTGTGTGTGTGTGTGTGTGTGTGTGTGTGTGTGTGTGTGACTAGGGGGTGCAGTGACAGATAAATAATACTTCGGTGTCAAATGTGCTCTTCCACTTAAATACCTCCATCTACACTTTATCCTACTTTTAACACAACACAAACATCCTCTCTGCAACACACTGATGATATTATCCTGTAAAAAATGCACTCTCTTCCTGTAAAAATCAGGCATTCTCCTGTGGCACTTATGATTAATACTGTGTTGTCTTGATTGTATAACTAGGTTGGTAGGAGATTCAACTCTCATCATTAGGACAGTCTGTGTGCAACTATAACATCAGGTACCTATGGCTTTCTTAACAGACAACTTCCATTCAGAGGAACATTTTTACCTAGTCAACAAGGATTCCACCATGCCATTATTCTAGTCTTATCACAAACATCTACTCTTCAACACACTGAAGAGGTCATCCTGTCAAAAGTACACTCTGTCCCATAAGAGTCAGACTTTTTCTGTGGTACTTGTGGCTAACACCGTGTTCTCTAGATTATGTAACTGGTTAGGTAGGTAGTTCAAATATGACAATAATGATCTTGGGTGTCTGTGTGGTTCTAGTGTCATAGAGTTAAACCTTCAACAACAGGTGTGATGTATCCCCTTCCACTCAGAAGAAAACTTTAATTTTGGACACAGCTTCCTCTTCAGTTTCTCCCATTTTAACACAAATTTCTTATCTGCAGCACAATGATGAGGTCATCCTGGAAAACATGCACTCTTTCCACTTAAGAATGAGGCTTGTTCTCTAGCATTTGTGGCTAACACTGTGCTCCTTAGATTGCATAACTGGATGGTAGATGGTTCAAATCACACAGTGGGAAACTTGAATGTAGCTTCAGTGTCAGTTATATATAGCTTCTTGAAGAGTCATGCTGTAACAGCTTCCAGTCAACAGAAGATTTTAACATGGGGAAGGATGCTTCTATCCCCTTATTCCACTTTTACCACAGATTATCTCCATCCCACTGATGAAGTCAGCATGTCACAACTGCACATTGTGCACTTTCCGCACAGTTCACCTGAGATGCTTGCAGCTAATTCTGTGTTCTATAGATTGTATAAGACGTGCAAATCCAGCATTGGGTAAACAATGTCAGTGTGCGTGCTCTCATGTACAATTCTGTCCATGACAACACGCCTTAGGTAAAATTCCACTTAGGTGATGTATTTTGCCTAGAATTGCCCTATAGATTTGTATTACCCTCAGGCAACAAATATTTTGGAAACACTATGCTTACATCATGCTATCAGAAAAGATCAAAGTGGTCATATGAGTTACCCTGGGGCACTGGCTGTTGATACTATGCTCTCTAGACTGCATAAGTACAGAGGGAGGCAGTTTGACTCTAGCAATGATGGACTACTGTCCATGGGTGTTAGTCTGTCATGCTGTGTAGAGAAGGCTTGTAATGTATTATGTGTAGCTGTGTAGTGTTACTGTACACATAACTGCCTTCATATGTTTTTAGAAGAACATCAATGTATGAAAGAATGGTGATGTCATCTATTCAGATACGTGCTGTCACATATGATTCGTTCGATTCAGGCAGTGTTCTGTACCTTGTGATCTTAGGTAGTCTACACAAATCTAAGCCATTATTCCTTATATACACTTGTGTCACTATGTCCCATGAATGTGCATGTAGGAAACAAAGTTGTCAGCCAGCTAACTCATTTGTACATGTATTGATGGGGATTCCTATAACAATGATTTCTGCTCCTTTTTCACACAGAAATGATTTCTTTGATAATAATGACATTTGTCTTTCGCATGAGAACTACTAAGGCTTTTCCTGTGGGGTGACAACATGAGACTATGTTCTCTATGCTTTTGTCTCAGTAAGGAATGTGTTTGAATCCATGATTATCCATACATTGTACCTTTCTGCCATCCTCCCATCACGCTAATGACTATATTACACATCTTATGTGTCTGGGTATACTTAGCAGCAGGCAATGCTGTGTGAGAAATACACATACAGCAACAGTAATTTAATGATATGACAGGCACACATCTCCCTTGCAGCAATAAAATGATCTCACAGCTTCAAAGACTAAAGAAAATATCTGACATTTGTAGCACCATTCATTTTATTCAATATCGTGTAGCTTTTGTCATCACATAGATAAGTGTTCAAAACCCACATTGGCTGACTGTAAGCATTGCCTCTCCTAATTCTGTTATGCATTAATGGCATCCACAGGTGTTATAATGTGCACAATTACAGTGGAAGAAACGTCCCCCAGCCCTTTATTCTCATACAGATTGCAACACAATCATATGATGTAATGACTTCACATAGGTGGACTCTTCTAGCTTCATTAAGACTTCCACTGTGGTATATGTCATTCATACACATTTGTAGTTGGTAGGTTTATATAGCTTGCTGTTCAATTCCAAGCAAGGGTAACATTCTATAAGTGTATTGACATTACACAAACAAGACTGTATGAAGTTATTATTCTCAATTTTATTTATTGTTAATGCAAATTATATATATGTTTGTGTTGTTTAAATGCCATTGCAGCACTGTTTTCTGTAATGCCACGTGAACATGCCCAGTATAATCCTGTATTACGTGAGCTCCATTTATAAATGGAGACCATAAAGTGCAGCCATGTCATCAGATTTATATTATCATTTGTCACTTTTGCATTTTGATCACTATTAGATTAATGCTTATGATGTGCATGTATATAAAAACATGCCTGTCTAAGACATGCATCAGTGTAATATACCCCCATCCATGGTTGTCCAAAGGCAGATGTTAAAACATGTCCCTTTCATCTGCGCAGGATGCAGCTGTTGCTGTTGCCCATTCCTTGTTTATACAAGATGGAGTGGAGTATACAGAAATTCAGTCAGTTACTACACATGCATTCCCTGTATATACATGTCATATTCAGGAACTGTACTGTATGTGAATGGCCCATAATGTATCCAATTTCCTTGTTATTATCTGAACTCTGCATGTTATCAACATTAATATTACATTAACATTAATATTACATTTACTCTCCTTTCTTACAATGTTGAATTGTGTCGCTCTCATATCCATTGTTAACATGTTAATTTTTAAGTTATGTACATAGGTAAACAGTTGCAAACAGGATTATATATTACTACACTCAATAGGGATATCTTCCGATTGAAACAGGTTTCTTTTTGGTATTATCATATTTTAATTCATTAATTGAGTACATTTTTTTCCATTTATCCTCCCCTTGTAATTATCTTTGCACTATTCACATTGTATTCTGTGTAAATTATCCCAGTTGCAAGTTTCCTACATCCACTTGCTTAAAAGTCACTTGCCCTTACTTCATATAAGCTACCTGTGCATGTTCACATAGTATGTTTGCCTACTGGCCATTATTTTTGTTTATATTGTGTGCTCATGCTCACAGTACCGTTTCATGGCCAATAACACTGATGCTGACCATGAAACACGGAATTGTGTAAGTGCAATAAGCAGCATGCATGTTCAATTAGCGCTGCCATTTCATGGCCACTAACACTGATGCTGACCACAAAACAGTGCAATAAGCAGCATGCATGTTCAATTAGCGCTGCCATTTCATGGCCACTAACACTGATGCTGACCACAAAACAGTGCATGGAATCATGTAAGTGCAATAAGCAGCATGCATGTTCAACTAGCGCTGCCATTTTGTGGCCACTAACACTGATGATGACCACGCAACGGTGCATGGAATCATTTAAGTGTAATAAGCAGCATGCATGTCCAATTAGCGCTGCCATTTCATGGCTTCTAACACTGATGCTGACCACACAATGGCACATGGAATCATGCAAGTGTAATAAGCAGCATGCAAGTTCAATTAGCGCTGCCATTTCATGGCCACTAAGACTGATGCTGATCACGCAATGGCGCATGGAAAGTGCATGGAATCGTGTAAGTGTAATAAGCAGCATACATGTTCAGTTAGTGCTGTGGCTCATTTAGCTAAGTGCTGCACTTGTGTCAGCTTTGTGCAAAGCCTATGTGATTGTTAATGAATCCCAGGGGTTAACTTTTTTGTTAATATCATGCCACACTCCAAAAAGGTCCAAGTCCTTAGCATTACAAAATTCCTCTAACCATCTGTTAACAGTGAAAGTGAAGAAAGTATTTCAGAGAAGAATAAGTTCATGTCACATTTCCAATGTAACTCAAACATTCTTTAATCTTGTTTACACATGTGAGTTAAGGTTATATATAAGAAATAATTCACTCTAGCATGTATTATTATGGAGTCAAATAATCTTTTTCCTGTTGCAAGTTTTTGCAAAACTACCAACACATCATTAATCTTATACCCACTAAGGCTTGGCACAGAAATTGTTTCCCCCTCACTACTGGTAACCAGTCTTGTGGACTTTCTAGTTATAGAGACCCCAGTATTAAACCTCTACTCAGTTCATTTGGACCAATATTAGCATTGGCATGACAAGAATATTCTGTGTGAAAATTCTTACCATTGTCTGAGTTTTATTTTATTGTTTATTTGTTTTGTTTTCAGTATACTACATAAATATTCCTTA